>NW_010972497.1:1858477-1864954 GCF_000737465.1 Haliaeetus leucocephalus | reverse complement strand
GCCCCGCTCCCCGGGCCGCAGGCGGGGGGAAGGCCCAGGCTGCGCTACCTATATTGTGCCTTTAAAAACTTCCTGTGCGCCTCGATCACTTGCTGGGAGGACTGTCCATCATACAGGCGCTTTGTCTGGCAGTCACTTCCATTTGAATTTGACTGACTGAGGAAGCCCGAGTTATTTGTAAAGAACAACAAGGCTTTTCATTCATAATTTCAGTAGGGGGACAGGGTGCTAATGACTGAGCTTGAATAACCAGGGAATGTGGTATTCAAGGCAGGAAGAAGCCCAACTGGCTGCCAAATGAGAGGAAGGGAGGGAAGGGGGGGGGATGTAGGTGAAAGTGCCTGTGTGAAAAGGCAAACAATGAAATCGGGATCACACACATGTATACAAATACAAATCAGGTTCTCAGAAGGTGAGACAGGCAAAGACAGAAGCAGGAAGGCGAGCCGTTTGTATTTCGTTAACGTGCCTTCAGGATGGGCTGCTGCAACGCTAAAACCCAGGAGGTCTCTGCCACAGGCAGCTCGCTTCCCTCCTGCCGCCCCCTCGCCGCACAGAAAACGCCTTAGCTCTCCTATTCCTCTTCACTACAGAAAAAAACCTGGGTCTGAAGTCGGCCTGAATGAAGATTCTGCCTTGGCCGCTTAAGCTCTAGCTTTGACGAAACACGAAAGCACTAACGCTAGCCAGGGCTGCGGCCCAGCGCGTACCATCCGTACATATAGTTGTACACATTGACTGTCTAAACACATGTAGTCTCTACCTCCGCAACGGACCGTGTCTTCCCAAAAGTCACACTTTACCCGATGCAGAATCTATTCAGCTAAATCGAGGCTGTTACCTTTATTTCTATTGTCCGCAGTGGGATTTTGAATAAGGGGGCATTGACAGAAATTTCCTTAGCTGCGACGGATTTTATAGAACCGTAATTTGTGTCCCTGTGGAGAAAACAATCCTACAGAGCTAAGAAAGAAAACAAAAATTGAACGGCACGTAGTTTGGAAAACGTAATTGCTTTGACACGATGTAAACCACCAGAAGCTGATATAATTTATGTCAATCCGAACTGCGTTGCAAGAAGGCAACAATAAGAAAACTTGAAATATGCTAAACGGCTTAAACATTTAACCTCAAGAATGAAGGAAGTTTTTCAGTGGGCTTATTTTGCAAGCTCGTTCTGTCAGATGCGGTGGATTTATTGCGTACGTTTGTAATGCCATTTCCAGCGCTTCCTTTAGCTTTTGTTAATTAGGACGCTGTCCCGGGAGCCGCTCTGGGCAGCTGGATTCCCTCCGAGACCTGGAGCACCGCAGACTTTCACTTGGGCTCCAGAAGGCGTCAGGGGCCTGCTTAGGAGGAACAGCTCAGAGACTCGGCTTCTTGGTTAATTTCTGCCTTTGCCTCTGCAGGGCTTTTGAAAGTAATAGGCCTGCTTAAAATACAGGAAAAGATGATTACAAAACCACAAATAAGATAGGAGTAAGTACACCAGATGCAGAGACGGAAGTTTAGAGGAACTCTTTAATCAAGTGGTGGGAGTGGATGCTCCTGCAGAGATAACCTTGTTTAGATAATCAAACATTTTGTCCTCTTCCCTCTCTAAGTAAGATAAGTATAATTGTCTAACAGTTCCTGCTCTCTTTTAAGGTGTTCCGATTCGATTAGACACAGACCCTGACGTTTTAGTTGTGCAGAAAGACTCTGGAGCCCACAAGGAAATACAATGCCACGGGTCTCCGTGGGAAGCAGCAGGTACACAGTGGAGAGACTGGACTGGGACCTGAGACCCTAGTTCTTGCTTTTCAGATAAGTTCCTTCTTGCTTTCACCGCTGGGTTTCCCCATCTATGAAATGGACATAGCGACACCTCTTGAAAACTGTTTTGAGATCTATGGAGAAAACTGTGATAGAATATCCAGCGTTTTGATTACTGTCGTTGATATTGCCATTATAATCAGGAGAATGAAGACACTTCTGTGCAGATCTGACAGCAGGATCAGGGTCTTTCACAATTTTTTTTGATTGACACAACCACACAAACAGTATTTTTTGTTGTGTTCTGATTGTCAGACAAATGATGGGGCAACACCAGTTTTTATTTTCCTTTTCGTGCAAAATTCATTCATCTCTAGGAAACGATTCTGTTCTGCACACATCACCTCTGCTTTCAGGATGTGCTTTTGTGCCACTCAGATGAATACAAGCCTTTCACAACTGGGGGAAATAAAAATAATCTCAGCACATGGGAGAAAGATGATACAATTTTTAACAATTGCTCAATCCGCCCCCTTTGGTTTGCAGCGAAATCTGTAAGTCTTACTTGTACGTATCCCTTGGCTGGCTTGCAAGCTATACGCTACCAATTGCTAATCTCTCAGAGGTATTCGTTTGAACTCCAGCCTCCAGTGAAGAAAGGTGCCTTACGTTCTGGGAGCAGAGTAGCCGTCACAGCATGGAGGCCCATGCAAGCTACCTCACACTTCCGAGAAGAGCAGGCATCTGCGCTCTTCGAGCTACACTGCTCACAGCACCCAAGATACTTATTTACCTTTCCACTACATTGCAGTTTAGAGCTAGTTTGGGTATCTCTACATCAGTGGTTTTCAAACCGTGATCTGTGGATTCCTATGGACGACTTCTAAATGGGAGGTCTCACAATTTATAATTTTCTAAAAAAGCCTGCACTTCTCTTATGATTCGTTTTCTCTTCTAAAGCATAGAAAAAGTCTACAGACTGAAGAAGTTTGAAAACTACTGCTGCAAACCACAGTACAGATGTGATAAGTCTCTTCATAAAACCTTCTCATTCCCAAATTGCCCGTAACTGCTAACGTTGACCTCTTCCACTTCTTCTGAGTCACTTTAATCCCAGGTCAACACACAAATGTCTGCATCCTGCTACAAAATATTTTGGGAATTTCCAAACTAGCACGCACTTACTAACATTTTAATAGGCAACCAGTTAATTTTGCATAAAATTCTAGTATAGTCAAGCCCAGTGTTATCTAGCCTCTAATTGAATGAGGCTAGAGAGTGCACTGTTTCAAACACTGACAGACATGGCTTGTCTGTGCTGTCATTCTCACGATTGCTTCTACCAAAGCAGCCAAAAATGTTAGGAGGAAAATCCGGGGACAAACAAATACACCATGAAAAAAGCCTCCTAGAATACCAGTTTAGCAAATAAACTGCACTTAGTCCTCTCCATGCCAAATTGTCCCACTTCTGAACATTTGGTCTCAAGGTATTAGAGAAGAGAGAACTAATTATAAAATGCATTGTATAAACTGGAAAGGTTTATAAAGTTGAATTCCAAAAAACCAATGCTGATTTTATCAAGGACACAAATATAACCAAATAACATTGAATGGCACATCAAAGAGCATACTAGCTTTATTAGAACAATTTATATGCAAAAGCTCCACATTATATTATACGTACTAAATGTATGTATTCTTCAGTATAATTTCAGAAGGATCAGGAAAGGGATTTGTTTATTTTTTAAGTTTACATAAGTATATTTGGTATTCGACAAGAAAATATTCCTCTATATACTGGGGCAATCATCAGATGGGATAAAGTTACACGGGATCTGGCGTATATCACCTTTAAGGAAGGTGGTGATCATTAGCTAGATCTGAGTAACAGTAGTTTAATCCCAGAAGATCTGGGCATCTCTTAAAGCAGGAGACCAAATCTCAGCAGCTGCAGAGCATGTGTATTCCCAGCCAGAGTGGCAGGTATTTTTTCTATTTTTCACATTTAACAGTGCTGCTCCTTGTCCCACCAGAGCAGGTTCCCAGTCACCTTTGCTCATTTTCCCCTCTTAAGGAATTCTGGGATTTCCTTCAGGTAACCTCCAATGAAAATTACAAAAGCAAAACTAACAGTACTGAGTCAGGGACCTAATTTTCTTCATAAAAAATGTCCAACTGTTTACAGTACGGTGAGCTTGACTTCTCGGTTTCTCTCTATGATATACCTAAGCGTCCTTGTCTGCCCTGGGAATCTCAATGAAATATCACTAGGCAAAAAGCTCTACAGCTAATCACTTTAAAAAAAAATCCTATAATTCTTTTATGTACATTACCTTTTTCAGAGTTACAAACATGAAAGACAATCAATTAAAGGTTTAAGTTTCGAAGGAAGTACTGGGCATTAGAAGCAGTGTGCAGCCAACTTAGACCTTTCAGGATGTGCAGAATCAATATCCTCATATCACTGCATTAATTCATGAGATAATGTACAAAATGTTCTGAAAGTCAGCAAGTTTACTGTTCTTTCATTCCCTTGCAAGAAGCAATTCCTTAGGAATGAACTTCCTTTTCTTTTACAAAAAGGGGGAAACACTACTTGTTTTCAGGTCCTGGGTCTGAAAATCAAATCAAGTAAAATCTTGTGGGGCAATTTCAGGATGATGCAGAAAAGTTGCAACTATTTCAGACGGGTGTCTCTCATATTACAGACCTCACTCTGCCCAACTCTTCACCCGAAGTCACTGGAATTGCTACTACTCTAATATATCACGAACACACACGCATCTATATGTATATAAATATATATATGTGTATATGTGTACACACATATACATATACAACAGCTACATTCTTCTGCTGAGAATGAACTAAAGCCCTTCATCTCCAAAAACAAGGTCTGCTTGGGTTGAAAGCAAAAAAATCCTGCAGTGGTTAGAGCAAACCACTAGGGGAAACATCGTCACATGCATTAAGCCACCCACTACCCACGACAAGAAATGTGAAATGTGAGTGATCTATGTAATCCTGTGAAAGCCTGTTCCAAGGTATCACCAAATTAAAGGCCTGAGAATTCAGCTTTGAGGTTCCAACCCGAAAACAAACAAACAAACAAGAGTGCACTTAATTTTGCGTGTTTATGCAGTAGTTACTGATTACCTGTGTGCAAGTTAAGATAGTGCACAAATGTTTGCAGGTTCAGCGCTTCTCTTTCAAACCCAGCAGTAGTAGGACACCGTATGCTTGGGGGTTGTTGGTTTGGTTGGGTTTTTTTTGCTATAAGACGTTGACACTTCACCATTTTGCACACATGACTGGCTCTGTGAATAAGAATAGTTTCACTGTTTTCATATCTCTCTTTGGGACTACTGGCTATATTAAGGGTATACACCTGTACTTGACAACCGGCATATAAATTGCTGATTGCACTACTGACTGAGAGATTTAAAATGGTATTATGAACTTTCCAGTTTAAACACTATTAATGTACTCAGCATAAACACCGATAAACAGCCTAACAGACCTTTCCCGTGCGTACAGGCTTGCACGAATAGCTCTTCACCTATTTTTGACTCGGCTATGTGGGAGGAAGAGATTCTTCTCTTTCCACAGCGAAGTGAAATTAAGATCGCGCCTTCCCTCTCGCAGGTTTTCTAACCTATGCTCGTCCCCCACAGCTGAACCCCGCGGATTTCCCTGCCGGCACAGCCTCCGCAGCCCCACACCGGGCACACACCTCCGAGGATGCTCAGGTCGGTCCTCGGCGCATCCACGGGCGCGCCCCTCAGCACGCCGCCCCGCCGCCGGGTGTCCCCTCCCGTGGGGGCAGCCCGGGGACACCGGGCTTCCTCCCGCCCTTCCTCTGCCCCCAAACGGCGCTGCCCCCGCCGCCTCCGTCCACCCGGCGGGCAGTTTGCTCCGTCTGCGGCTGCTGGAGGGGGGCGGGCAGGGAGGGCGGCGGCGGGACGGACGCTGGGGCCCGGGCACCGTCCCCGTCCCCGTCCCCCCCGGGGCGGCAGCAGTTTTGGGCGGGGTAGGGGCCGGTGAAGCCCCCGCGGACGGAAAGGAGAAGTTAGAGCCCTGCGACTCAGGCTAACCTTCCTGTCGGGCAACTGTGGAAAATAATTTGCAGGTTCAGCATCCTGTTGTGGAAGAATGTAAAAATAGGACAAGGCCGTCCGTGTAAGGCACTGCCCTTTTTATTTCCAGGCTTCTGCCGAGAACGACCACCTCCCTCAGAAGGCGGTGACCAGCAGGTGTAGAAGAGGAAGTGCCCGCAAAATCGCCTCAAGCAGTAAAAAGGGCCGGGGGGGCTTTTGCGCCGAGGATCGTTCCTGTCAGTAAGGCAGCGCACCGCTGCCCCACACACCGTGGGGATTTTGAGCAGTGCCGCACGTGGGGCGGGGATATCGGGGCTCGGTGCCTCCTACGGGGGTACGCCGCTCTGCGCGCTTCAGGGTACGCGTAGGGCGCAAGATGCGCGGGCCCAGCGGCAGTGGCCCCGCCGGTGACTTCAGCTCGTACAAAAGGCACCGAGCTGTGGCCGTGTCAGGAAACGCCCAGAAGACAAACAGTCACGTTTGCGAGCTGCTCGCAGACCGTGTCCCCCACACGAATGGGAATTAATCAAAACAAAGTTGGGAGGGGGTGTTGGGTGGTTTTTTTTTTTTTCCCTAACGCCGCCCACCCCTCCGCACAGGCGAGGAGACCCCGCGGCCGCCCG
>NW_010972497.1:1856478-1857786 GCF_000737465.1 Haliaeetus leucocephalus | reverse complement strand
CGGGGCCGGGGCCGGGGCCGGGGCCGGGGCCGGCGGCGCTGCCCTTTTGAATGCCTCCCGCAGCTCGGAGTGCTGGCAGGGCGCTGGGAGCGCCAGTGAATGTAGCCCCGCAGAGCCAATGAGCTGGGACCGGATGCGATATATCCTCTGGGACAACAACTGCTCTGTTCCTCCTCAGATCCACATGACGCCATTTACTGCTGCTTTTGCAGAGAGATCACCCTACCTCCTCCGGAAAGAAAAAGAGAGAGAGGGAGAGAGCGAGCGAGCAGAAAAACGCCGAGCCCCTACAGCTCACATCTCAAATCTTCCTCCTCCTCCTCCACCTCCTCCAAACACACAACAACAACCACCACCACAAATCCGCTGCGCTCCCAAAACACCCCCCCCCCGATTGCAAACCACAGAGCTGCCTGCAACACACACACGCTCGCAGAGGGAGCGAGAAAGCTAGAGGGAGAGAGGGGAGAGGAGCTTGCAGCCAGCAGCTTCTCAGCAGAACGGCTACATTGCACAGCTGCTTTTTTGGAGGAGCTCAGTGGAAGAAAGCTCTGGGATTTTATTTTAGATCCACTTTATTTTGTTTTCTTTGGCTTTCCCCTTCCTCTTGATCATTTGCAACAGCAACAAAAAAAGTGACTTGGTATTGGCGATTCGGCCTCCTGTTCATTGAGGAAAAAAAAGGAAAGTGTGTGTGTGAGAGAGAGAGACTGGGTGATTTCTTTTTAGGAGCAAAGAAAACCCACCCCGAACCGGAGAGGTGTTTTTATCATTATTATTATTATTATAGTGTATACGCGCACACACGTATTTATAATCGATCCGGGGAGAGGGACCTAACTTTGCTCTGGACTTTTTTACATGGTGATCATTCTTACTCTAATTTGCAAGTTGGACTAAAGCAGAGTTTGGAAAAGAATTTTTTTTTGCTTTAGGGCTGGATTTATTTGCAAACCGCAGGAAGAAGAAAATACAAGAGAGAGAGGGGTTTGGTGCAGCGCCGCGATCACGGTGAGAGCCTTTTCCTTCTTTGCAAAACAAGCTTTTCAGTACCCCCCCCCCCGGTTGCTCCAAGAAAACTCGTGGAAATGTTTGAGGCCGATCCCTTTTCCATTCGTACAGGTTCTCCCTCTCCCCCCTTCCCCTCTCCTTCCTTTCCCAGAGAGGAGCCGGAGGTGGGATTTCGGAGCGGTTTCTCTCCGGGGGGGGGAAGCTCCGCTGGGGTTTGCGGGCTGCGCCGCGTTTGCGCCCCGCCGGGGTGCCTCGGGGGCGCGGGGGGCGGAAGGCTGCGCGGGGGGCGGAGGGCTG